>NW_019103222.1:292874-327957 GCF_001856785.1 Myzus persicae | reverse complement strand
TTTTTTTTTTTTTCTAACGATTCTCGTCGATTGAAACTTTTTTTACACGCATTCTATGAATCTTTTTTCAATTTTTGTAAACGAATAAAAATTTAAAATAATTAAAAGTTTAGTTTTTTCTTAACGCAACTTGAAAGATTTTTGTACGTTTTAAATTTTAAGTGTCGACGGGTTTTTCTGGACCGATGGATATTTTGTACTGCTGCAGTTTTTAAGATTCGAGCGCAGTTTGAAATGCAACTTTTAAGGTTTTCACTTCGTCCGATTCACTTCTACTGTACACAATGTACATAAATAATTATTTACTGCGATGGGCGCGCGGTCAGGTGGACTTACAGTTTTCTTGCTGTTCTTCAGCTCGCCCATCAAGTACGCTATGTACAGCGCCACACATATTATTATGTAACCGCCAAAAGTCACATCCGCGAACAGAGACCCGGCTCCGTTCCTGGTGATGTTGTTCAGCAAAGGCCATTCCCTGGACGACTTCTCGAAGAAATAAAACAGTCTGGTGGCTTCTGCGTCCGACCATCTCTTATAGAGCAGACAGCTCAGACACAAAATCTGCAACAACGACAAAAATCATGGTGATGTACAAAAGAGATGGGCCTGATATTGATGACGACAAAATATTATATTCTTCTCGTGTGAAAACCGCATACCCGTACAGGTAATCACGGCTAATCGGTGGAATTTTTGAGTTTTTTTTTCTCTTAAAGCTTTATTTTTTTTTATTACAGGCACATTGTGCTGTGCGTGTCTCACTCGTTAAACACGATCAGCATATATGTATTGGCAAGCCTGGACGTAAACGAGTTTAAAAGTTTTTCGTCTTGTTAATTTTAACTTAAGAGTATTAACTTGAATTTTTTTAATTTAATTTTCGTTACTTAATTATTTTTACCTAAACTGATTTTTACAAACTTCGTAAATAACGAGTTGCTTTTAATCAAAACATACAAGTTACGTCATTCGTTTGTAAATAACTAGACTATAAATATAATACAATTATTATTTTGAACCACATCATGTGCCTGTTTATGTACCTATTGAAAAAAAAATATATATAACTTAACGTATTAAGTTAATAAGCTAATAGTTAAAAAAAAATTAGGATAACTACTGACTTTAACTAAAACTTTTCTAAATGTTCTTTGTCAACTGAACTCAACTCGGTTAGAAGATATCATTGACTTGCCCACGCTTTGGTATTGGTACAATATTTTCGGTCGCTTTAAGTCAGACTTGTATCGTTTACTTTTCAAAGGTATACCTGTGTTATATACATATTATATGAATCACGAGTGACCCGGTCGCTAGTATAATGATAACTAATAAGTCGTGTAATTAGTTACTTTATGAAGTGCAATGTGCGCATAGGTAAAATACAATAAGTTGGAACGCAGAAAACTACATAGAACAGTGCAGTGCCGTGAAATATAAATATAACAGAAAATATTAACTCTCTTAAACTACCAAACGGTCAACAATTATAATAATATGGCCAAAAAATTCTCAGTCCGTCGTATTAATGTATATTACACAAGCGGCCGGGTACCCATATATTGGCCATTTGAGGTACCTATATAACCGAGTGTAACCATTCCCAACTGCGCATTATTTCTTTCTACTTTAATGTTTTTTACTGCGAGTAAATATGTTTTGATATTTAATAGACATCACCTTGCTCACAATAATTACAATCGCCTATTAGTTATTATACGCACAAAGCACGGAACACCTTTTTAAAAGGTGAGGTCTTGTTAACCACTTCGTTTTGATGGGTAACGTTATCGTCGTGGAGATATACAGCTGTGGAAAATGCATTCTTCGCAGTAGATATATTATAATAATATCTCTTAAACGTACCTGCCTATGTGATAATGTTCACAGTTGCGTTCAAATCATTACGAGTATAAATTACAAATATATTTAATATTATACGGGTACATAAACTTTATAGTTTATCGATAAATGTCTTCTTTTGTAAGTTTAAATCGGGTTGTTTACTACCTATCGGTACAGCGACGATCAGTTGTCAGTTGCCACCGAATGACCTTCGAGTGTAATTACATTTCAGTATCAGATTTTCAGGGGTTGATGGGTCGTGCAATATTTTCTGCCCTTCGAATGAAAACAAGTTTACTGCGCCCATCCTCCTCATTAAACCCGTTAATATTTAATACGAGTGTTTAAAAACTTTTACGAAGATGCAAAGTGAAAACAATAACATTTAAGTAAATGTTCATCATTGTATATACGGCTCGGGCTGTTGACAAAAACTGGAAATAAACTCCCTGTAATGGTCGAGTATACATCCTCCTCCCGGCGAAAGATTCAAAGACTTTGACCGAATAATCTAATACTGTCAAGACCTCAACAATGACTTGTATAATTTAACCGGAACGTAAGCGATTTATTTTGCAAAAATAAATCATTTCGTCTCAGGTCGGCTGCAGTGTTAATTTTCGACCGAACTCAACTCAACTCTCAAGTATAACTCTACAGGTACTTACTATGCCATAATATATATATATATATAATACATACCTGCGGGCATACACGATCGTTAAGCGCACAAGATTCGTTTTCAAGTCGTTAGTAAATCTATTGATAGATGAGTACCCCCAACACGAGTCATTAATTTTTATGTAGGCCAATTCTGAATATACGGCGAAGTCGCCGTGGTGTTGTCAGGTCTATTTTATCCTTCAGTTTTAATTGTTACCGAGTTCAATCATTATCATTTTGAACTTGTACACTGCACACTTGGTTAAATATATATTACGATATAATATACAAAAGAACGTCATAATAGGTATATTTACGTATTTTATTTGGGTACCTATATATACCTACATAGGTCTCTTTATTCACACGTGGGAGCTCTGCAATATCATATCAATTTCGTGGACGGCATTGAGCAAAGCGCATGTAAGTACGATATTATTGTATGGGTAAATGTGTGGGCGAAGTGTATAACTTTTATATTATATTGTTTCCCAGGCGCCAAGACCTTGATGAGTGTACGAAGAGATCTTCTTTTACTGAAATAAAACACAATTACTTCTGCACAAACCTATACGATTGATACCTATACAGCTGTACAAAATAATTAGTATACTCTGACGACACAGCGAAACGTGAATCATGGTTTTGCTTCAATAATTACTAATAATAGCGAACCTAACCAACATAATATTATGATCGTACCATTTGTACCTAATACCAGTGTTGTACGTGTATGCATAGGTACGTACCTATGTATATATTATAGCTGTAATACCGTAATTTCAAATTCTTCAGATTTTTTGTACCTACTACTCTAGGAGTTTCCAGTGGCATTTGTTACAAGACAATTTACGTATTTTCAATACTTTTTTATTGCGGCAAGAAATAATATATGTATAGAACCTTGTATATTAGGTTTTCAAGTAATTTTAACCGAAAAATGTCCACATAAGTACCGAAATGGAATAAAAACTAATATTTTGAAAATAATGCCTCGTCTGAGCAAATATGAATATTTGGTAAAAATGTCAAGCCTCTAGGGTTAATTATTTTTGAAGAACATCAAAAAAATGAAATTGACCTTGTATCGAGTATTGATTTATAGTTTATATGGTTTTAGCTATCATAATATTAGATAGTATTATATAATCCCGGATGGATACAGTAAATCGTTTTATTTCGTTCCCACGAGAACAAACAAACCTTATATTTAAATAGTAAAAAAAACAGGTAAGCATCTGTACGTCCTATGGCATCGTAGAGCGTGTTGAAACTAAATAAGCTCTCCGAAAGTCTAAACCTTCTAAAGCCAACTGCAGTAGGAGGTTTAGTGCCGCTGGAGAGTTAGATTAAGGGCCCCCGTCTCTTTTTCGTACTTCTTGTCCAATATATTTCGAAAAATAATTTCTATACAATCCGTTTTAAGTGAAATCAGTAGCTTTTAATCGACAGATAAAAAAAAACGTCCGTGGTTCGAATATCCAGCTAATTACAAAAGTGTTTGCGTTCATTTTTAAATTAATTTTATTATTTATTTATCGATTGTCTTTACAATAGTTATAACAATAACATATTATATTACTTTTACGTGGTTTATCTTCTTGAAAAAAAAATTTAAAAAAATAAAATATGGTGATTATTAAAACGTTAGGTATCTCTGGTACAATGTATACTATAGAGACAGATTAATACCAAATAGAGGATATTGAAATCAATAAAATTGGACAGGGCAGTTATACCGAGTACAAATAATTGTTTAAAGTTTATCGAAATACATTATGATGTAATAATATTATTATCCAATTTCATTTATGAAAGACGCATTCAACTGTACAATTTAAATTTAAATTATTTAAGAACAAATTATCATGTAAATACAAGCTAATAGTCACGCTATCCGTGAGGCTTTTTCTTTTCTTTAATAAAAAAAAAATAATAATAATAATAATAATAATAATATTATTATTAGCTAATGGCCATAGTTGCCGGGTTAAGATCAATTAAAAAATAAATAAATAATAATAGTAATATTACTTATATTTTACTTCACCGATGACAGGTAAAGTAAAGCCATGAATGCAGGTAGCAATTTACACTGAGAAAATGTTAACAAGTAGACTATAGTTTTTCCCATCATTTGCTTCGAAAGTCGTATTAGTCGAAAGTGTATTCCTGGTTTCCTGCAGGAATCCGTATAAGGATCTAGAATCTATAGTAGACGTAGTTCTATAGGATTAAAGTTGCAGGAAGTAAAATATCATTCAATAATCAGTAATTAGTATTGATTTTTTATAAATTTATAATTATAAAACATTGTATTATATTTATTTTGAACTAGGTATCTCATAAAAATCGCCAATAATCAAATTTGCGGTAGGTGTCAGAGTACACGTATTTAATGACTAATGAGTATATGTGCACAACAAATTAATCGTTATTTCGGGCGATCCACTGTGCTTCAAGTTTGCCTAAATTAACCTACTTTTTAGTTTTTACCGTACAGGTAGATATATAATTTATGCATATATAATTTAACGATACCTGCAGCCCATTACAGTTATATAGATGATGTGTAATTGTATTTCGATTCAGCGAAAAATAAGGAAGAATCCGAAAATGTATAGCAGAAAAAAAAAACTAGCAGGTATCGTTTGTCAACAAACATCTGCTGTCCCATATATATTTGAATGACATAACTCGCGTGTGTATATATATATGTACACAGTTAAAAAAGTGATTATGGTGTATATCATGCGCAGTGATACGCCATACCCACTGCACTTCAATATTGCCCATTGAATTTTTAATTAAATTTTCAACTGGTTTTCCGTTTCGTTCGACGACCGCAGGGCACGATTGCACGAACAATAATGGTCTCTTTATATTTTATATTACGGCAAAGAATAGCTTATCGCGGACATAATAAACGGGTCATGCACTCGTGTGATATGCAATAATATGTGTACCGAGCGCTTAAACTTTAATATGCAATTCGAAAACGGTATACATATATATGTGCGACTGCCGTCAAGTGATATGTCTACGGAAAACCAGAACAGCAAATATTTGAAATTCCCCAATTCCTGTGTAATAATAATAATAATAATAATAATAATAATAATAATAATGATGATGATAAGTTTTTTTGCAATTCGAAACCGACATTCTGATGTAGCAATATATGATGGGTATGTGCGTTTTTCGAAAAAAGTGTATCATGATGTTTTATACATCGTGCGAATATTTGTGTACAGGGTGATTCATCAAGCATGCTCTGCTCACCCCCATATTTTCCTCTAATAATGAATTTTTTCGAATTTTTTATACTACCTACTTAAGGAGTGTCCTGTGGTGATACAAGCTTCTGTTTTTCAAATGAGGACCCCCCCCCCACTTTTACTGTAAATTAATTGGTGGACAATTTTTTTTTGAACATTTCGATGTAGGTATCACATTCAAAATTCGAATGAATAGTTTCTTAATCATTAAAATGTTTGCATTAAGAATAATAGTCCTTACAACTGGTTTTACATAAATATAAAATAGAAGTAAGATTGGATCTATGGTATTTATTATACTTGGGTCATTTTTACAAATTATTAATACCGATAGATGGCTACAATTTTCAAAACACCATAGCCCCCATATCTCATAAATTCATTACTATGGACCTTTTATCCCTAGAAGGCGGCTAGAACTCAAAGTTAAATAACTAAAAAACTTCTCGAAATTTGATTTTGATACGTCAAAAATGTCAGAAAAATTATCTCGGATACTCTATAATTCATAGTCGAATAGGGGTGTTCTCATTTGAAAAATAGAAGTTTGTATTTCCACAGTACACTCCATAAGTAAAACAAAAAATCTCAAGAATCTGAAAATATGATCTTGAAGTATATTTAAAGATAAAAAATCATATTTTGAATAACTGCATTATTGAAGAAAAAAAGGGGGTTGCTCATGCTTGGTGAATCACCCTGTGTACCTACTATAAGTACCTATCTGCGCAGTATAAAAAAGTGTTTTTTATTTAGCTACCACAGACAAAAAGTAATTCGATACATATTTGTTTATTACATTGCGCTCAGTAAATAATAGTAACTTGAGACGAAAAAATATATACAGTTTACTATATATAAGTTTCAGTTTACGTTTTACGCAATTTGTGGCGCTTATATTATACCACGTAATGTATACCACGGATGATATCTCAACCAATAATTTTTTTTATATCACTTCAATATGGATGGACGATTTATATAAAGGCTCCTAAGCAGATTTCTGTTGTTTACCTATCGATGTAATGTAATAACGAATAGTTGACAACAGTCAATTTATTCCATTCACACTATACAACCGGCAATTTAGATATTTGCGTTGTTGAATACATAATAATATATTATAATGTTGTGTGAAAAATTATTTTTTCTTCCCTAGTTTTCTAACCCGACGGGCTTACCTACTTCTTTCATCCTTGTAACAGATTTAGAGAAAAAATCAACTGCAAGTCGAAAAAATTGAAATACCAGCGAATGGGTTAAATAAAAACGATCAGCAGAATTAAAAAATGCATATGTCATTTGTCCGTACACGTGTGTCTAACAACGAGTCCGATGTGGCGATGTAGCATGTAATAATAATTGATAGCTGTTTAATGCGTATAACTAAAATAGACGTTTAGGTAAGTATAGTTATAGTATGGAAGTACTAAGTATAATAGAAACCACTTTCAACTCACTAGAATGATTCACTAATATTCATGCATAATTCAATAAATTAACTAACTTAAATTCAATAACATCTTGTTTAATTAATGTCCATGTCGTATTATTTTTCTCATGCGCCGCTCATATAATGTATTCAAATTCGATACAAAAAAATACGACCAGTTTGATAGCAAATAAAGATAAGAAAAGCAGAATTACTAATAATATGATTTATATTTTGCAAATCGCAACGAATAAAAAACAAAATTAATAACGATTATAATAATAAGTCAGCCTTAGCTACAATAATACGTCGTATATTATAAAAAAATATTCTACTTGGAAATGTACTGTACACGTTTTGTCAAGTATATATGTGTCTCGAGGAGACTTTTCGTACGCAATACGAAGAAAAAATTATAACCTTGGACGTTTTCCCACAGCCCGTGTTTTCACGAAGGTTGTTCGCCAATATATTGTATAATTAAATAATTATTTCACATGTTACATATTATGCACTCGTATACATATATTACCTATATTATAAGGACTTTGTCACTATTACGGTATATTGTTTTTAATTTTTATGCTTTTATTGTTCGTTTTACTTACAATTTGAGAAAACTTGAAACTGGCCCAGCAATCGCAAACGGACATGTTCTGACCTTGAATACACCACCAAACTCATTTCATCACAACCTGTAATTGTACAAACGCAACATAAATAGAGAGAAAAAAAAGTATTGTAATTGATTCTATTTTGTTGGTAAACACACTCGCAACACATATATTGTAAAATAAAATCTATTTTGTCGTCGGCTATTAAACGTAGGTACATGTTTAAAATGCACTGTAACGCAACTATTCAAAATAAATTTTAATATCACTCAATTAGGTGGTACCTACTGGCTTTTACCTTTACATGGTACAATCTATCTACATAACACAAATCGCATACTGCATACACCTAACTCCATTATATTATATTGTTCAATTAAAACAAAATGTGTAACTTCCTATAACCTCAGTGAAATATTATTGTTTCTAGTTTTCTGCCTAATACTGCTGTTCTAAATCATTTAGTTTTGATGACATTTAGGAAAACTTGGAACTGTAAATTATTGAGAATTTTATGTTTAGAAAACAATTTAGAATTTGTGCACACGATATATCGCATGTACATACATTAGGTATAGTTTTTTTCGGCACAAGATGGAATAAACTTGAAAAATAAAGCCTAGGTACCCATACGAGTTTGACTTAAGAAGACTATCAAATATCAATCCTCAAAAGAAAAATGTCATTAAAAGTTCATAAAATAACTATTTACAAATAAAAATCAATAGGCGTATGTCATGTATATTACGATATTGATATAATATATAATATATATATATAGGTATATTACATAATGCGACACATTTAATAAAATATTATTTATACTAAATTCACTTGCTTCATACAAAAAAAAATATATATATAATATGTAACATTAATCATGGTCTACCTACCTATATAATTGTGATTTACTGACCATAATTCTTTATATTATATCGTCTGCAAGCCAATTAAAACATGATGAGTTGTAGCGACCAGTGTCTATACTACTATACTACCTGAGGATAACAAACCCGCTAATACATTTATTTTTTAAACTATTCGATTGAACTAAAATATAGATATGTATACAATACTTCACAGTTCACACAAATACACAACAGGTGCCTATACCTTTAATCTATATAATATCTACATGACTATGCATGCCACAAATAAATACCATATACCTAGGTTACCTATTATTATGGTTACGCCTTTGGGAGGCATTGCGTGTAATTGCACTCGACTTATCATCAATTTTGAATAAATTATTTTTTTAAGCCCGAAACACATAAACGTAGACGGTGTTTTAATAACAGTAGGTACCAATTGTAAGAGTTCCTTCAACGGGAGGAGACTCTTCACTCGGTCACTCTTGTAATTTCATTTTGATTTTTCTCCCCCGTCGTCGTGTATGCCATCGAATTTAACTATTGTTCGACTACTTATTGTTGCAGATCGGGTGGTAAAAATATTTTAAAAATAAGACAAGTTGACGTCGATCGAACATCCGTCCAATCTGTATTACAACAGCAAGTCGTGTGCAGCTATTCGTCTATCGCGATAATTCGTACCCACCTAATTAAATTCTGCAGTCGCGTAAAACGCGATATATTTGTTCTCGATTTGTATTCACCGTTTACCATATAGACGTTATTATATATCTCCGGTAATATGTGCGTTTTGTGTGGTAACCTACTGGAGTGGTTTAAACCTTTTAGTATTTTCGAATGCGTAACTATTATAGTAAGCGAAAGCTATACTCGGTGCGGCGATAAAATTTAAGTAGATGCCTATCATCGTTTACTTGCAGCGCGTAGGACATAATTTAATACGCATTTTATCCTGCTCATTAAACTGGAATAGACGATAATATTATGCACGAGTCGTACTGAAACTGAAGTAAGTAATATAGTTACCTATCATTATTTCCTACTGTAAACGATTAACGAAAAGTCCGAACGTACATATTATATTATTAGGCGTACAAAAAAAAAAATCATAAATTTTCTTATTTTTTTTTTGTTTTTTTTGTAGATATTATATAAACGTAGTATTAGAGTACGCGTTATATTATTATTGTGAAAAACGCACAAGGCGTATTGACAAACCCAGACCCACCCCTATTCGTCGTGTCGTTGCATTTATTGAGTACATTAGTAAAATTATAATTATATTGTTGATGCGTCATATCTACCGATTATGATTAATATTAAGCTATTTATTAGAATATTTAGACTATAATATACTTGTGGGTGTTGGCGAATAACATACTATTGTACTTTGAATTTATAATTGTAATGTGAACAAATATTATACTCCAACAATGCATGCAACTAATAAAATCGTAATTATTATGTTGTCGTGTTGATATTTACTGGCAGGTAGTTTACATTTTTTGTGGACTTCGATTTTTCGAAATACGTCACTGATAAATCAAGATATTTGGTACCTAATACCTATAGTGTATTTATGGTTATCATTAAATTGTACGCTCCAATTACAAATTATCCAAACAGGAATAATAATAATCTAATAAACAGTTATATACTGAGAGATTATTTTACCACAATATCCAGTCAATACACCTAAAAAGAAAATATTTAAATTATATACATTTTAAACGTTCAAAAACATGCCATTTTCCTTTTTTCAGTTACTAATCAGTATGTATTTTTTAAATAATTAATATAGTTCCTAAGATATTTTCTGATCCACGCGATGAAATAATCGCTCTCTTCACTTACGCTGCAGTTCGATGTTTTCGTGCAATTATGTATGCGCACTTACCCACATGTTGTGATTACTCCCGATGTCTATTTTGTATTGTTTCTTTATGAAAATTAGCTGATAAGGATATCAAAAACGTTCAAATGATAAAAAGAATGACCTTGTAACACATATAGGTACCTATAAAATAATTGTAGACAGTATTCTTATTTCTCAATGAGTTTAACGATTGGTATTTAAATTTAAACGTCACTTTTATAATAGTAACGCACCTGACATTAGAATCCTTATATATATATATATATTAGGGTATTATATAATATATGTATACATTACGTAAATTAGACAGATCGTATAAAGATCAGTAACTTTAAATCACAGCTATAATATTATTGGTACATTCGTTGCAGTGCTTGTATAGATTCATTTAGTATAATTAAGATATTTATGAAACTCAATATGATCAAAATAACACATCTATACATAATATTATTATGTTCCATGTCTCTCCGCTCACCCCTCCTTCTCCTCCTCTGTACCTATTCCCGAGACGATTGAATCTGTGGTGTTAGCTACATTATACAATATTTAGGTAGATACCCACCAAATTTGAACACTATGACTTATGAGCAGGGTTCGGGACTTGAAGCATTTGCTTAAATGTAGCAGATCGCTATGGAAGTGTATGTCATGTTACAACAGGCACAATTATGAAATTTGAAAGTGCTTTTTTTTTGCTTTTTTCAGCGATTTTTAAAAAAAAAATGCTAATTTCCAGTTTTTATGATTATTTTATCAGTTTTTCTAGTCTTTTTATGGTTTTCTCCTGCAAAGTTGTGTTTGATAGGATTAAAAATTAAAAATAATTCTTATCTTATCTACGTTGCCGCATATTTGATTAATTAATTAATTTTTTTTCAATTTTTTTTAAATATTGTTTATATTTTATTTTTCAGAAAATCCATAAAATCCTTAAAATCTTGAAAGTTAAATTTTTTTTTGTTATATAAATATAAGATTTATTTATTTATTGATTTTTTATCTAGAATTTTTTAGTTTTAATTTTTAAATTTAAGTTTTTTAAGCGCTTATTTGAATGATTTTAAGTGCTATAAGTCCCGAGCCCTGCTTATGAGTGTATTCGGGCAGATCATATCAATATATACAATTATGTTCATATAATATCCTTTTTATCCTCATATCCTTATTAAACCTATTTACACGCATGCGCATGGTTCGTGGGGGGTACTTAATATTTTTTTTTTTTAACACATTTTGAACTAAAAAATATTTGTCACTAAATTTAAAAAAAGTTTTCCACGACTGCACAATTTCAAGTCTTCTTTATGTATTCCAGTTAAATTTCCCATTGTCACTCGAAATCTCAATTTTAACGTCGTATGCGAATTCGGCTATAGGATTGTTAAACCTTGTTCATACGTTACAGTTACTTTTTGAGTGAAAATCTTAAAATAAAATTTAAAAACCCTCGTTTGAACATGCGCCCTAAAAAATGAAGAAAAAAACGGCGGAAAAATTAAAAATGTTTGAAAAACGCAAAACAAAAACAGAAGTCTTAATAGGAATCGTACAATTCTGATTGAAAAATACTTAAATACCGCGAAACGTTATAAGACGAGCACGGCTAGCTCTGGAAAACGACATTGAAAAGCGCATCGAAATCCCAGCCCTACAACTACAAATACCCAGTAACATTATAATGTTTCACACGGCAGCTTTTCCAGGCGATTATGTATGCTCGCATATCAATAATTATAGTAATAAGTGTTTACAGTACATACACGATGGGTACTCACGCTGCGCAAAAAACTGCAGTCGGAGGTGGACATATTATATATTGTGCACGAGTTGTTCGCTCTCTGTAATGCACTGTATAATATATATAGTACTGACCTGTCGATATCGATACTTGCAGGTAAAGTCCGGAGGGCGTGTACGAATCAATATATTTTTATCGCAGTCTTCTGTGCGCGCGGACGTCCGTCAGGTGTCTGGTGTATATACTGCGGAGGGTGAATCGCGCGGGTGCGTCGACCGGGCGATGACGGTCGGACAATCACACTGCAGCACACTATTACTGCGATGCGATTTTAATAATAATGGTGTACGACTGTTGAAATGATATTATAACGAAAAATACGACGATATCGATCGCTTTACGATACGGCACACAAGCGGCGCAGATCTGTCGGCCGAACACGGTGGATATGATATGGCACGCGACTGCGGTCTCCGGCGACGATGACACACGCGAGCCGTGCGGTGTTGCTCGATGAGGCCCGTCCTTGCCCCACCCACCGCGAGCGATATATTTCGTCCATCCGGCTCGTGAAAGTTTTGGACGTTTTTTTTTTTTGTACGCTATCGTGATATCGCATTGTTTTCGCTGCACCGCAATATCGTCCAGCGGCGGGATATTTCAAATGGGGGGGGGGGAGCTTGAAAATCAATAATAATTAGTAGGTACTACGCTGCAGCAGTTGTCATGACTCACGAGATATTAGTTTTGAAAAATAGACTAAGTACCTCCTATGATGTGTTTTCTCAGTTATTATAACACTCGTGGGAAACTTAGAGTACGCACAGACAAATATATATTGAAAAAAAAAACTTTTCGTGTCATAAAAAAAACGATAAAAAAAACTTTGTTTGGTAACGAAAAACAATTTCGTTTTTATTTTTGGAATTTTTTTAAAATGTTTAATTTTTAGTGTTTAAAGGGCTGATCTCCCTCCCCTGCGTACTCTGCTGCACATATTATGTACGCGTCACATATACGTGTAAAGAAATGGAAACTCACAACAACAGAGAGAGAAAAAAACATTTTTAGAAATGGCATACACTTTAGGCCCCGTCATATACACACAGGCGTTATCTTTATCATTATTTTCTCTTTCTAACAACGTTGGCTCTAAGATATAGATGGATGTGGGGGACGCGCAATCCATATACATTAATTATTCTTCTATGGTATACGTCACCACTTACTAATAAGTCGGATCGGATCGGGCCCGTTTTTGTTGGTGTTTTTGATGCGATAAACGACCATCTGCATAATATTTATTACAATACATGTTTGTACGCACAAGCCACGGAATAATAATTTTTATTCAAACAATGTTGCAAAGCTACCATATTACGCACCACACACAACGTGCGCAGTATCTATGCAACGGAGAAAAGAGAATTTGTGTAAAAACACGAATATTGTACACTTTTCTCGGATAGTGAGTCACACCCATACGGTTGCCGAGAAATGTACTAATATTCATTACCGGGGATCGGGACTTAATGTGCTAAAAATCTCAAAAATATGCGTATGCATATGCACCAAAAAAATATCAAAATATGCGCTTAAATATGCATTTATTTTTAATTAAAAAGACGTTAAAAAAACATATCTTGTACATATAACTAAAAATTTGTATTTTACGCATACTATATTATAAAAAAAAATTCGATTTCTTAACACTCAGCATCTTCTTTACCTGGCAATTAAAATGTTTATGAAATAAAAAATAATCATTTCATAATTATATTTTAGTTGTATTAGTTTGTGTAATCATTTGCTGCTTCTTGTATTGAACATTTCCCTCCGTTTAATCATTTTCATATTATGTTTTACTGTTTGTATAAAATGTTGTATTACACTAGATCGCCATTCACATTCTACTTTAATTTCACATATTTTGCAAAATAAAATTTTTCCGTCTGCGGAAAATACATTATCCCCAAATTCCAAAATGAAACTTCTCAATCGACTAATTTGTGTTTTTTTTTCTTTTGGCATATTATATCTCAAATACGAGCTCTAATAAATACAAAAAATAACGAATACAAATATGAACACGTCAACGATTGACGAACATGCACACGATAACGATCGTAGTCCGTCGATCACTAAGTACTGGCAACCAAAATAATTCTATAAAAGACAGATTAAATAAAAATAATATTGTCCTCAGAGCTAAAAATAAAATGGGTTCCCCGTAACGCTATTGATTATCACCTTATCGGTATTATTGCCGACAAAATCATATGTAGATAAAATTAATTTACTAAAAAATTGATTTGAGAGTAAATAATCAACAATTATTTTTAAATATGCAATAAAAATCAATAATTCTTAAAAAATATGTATTTGTAGAAAAAAATTCCAAAATATGCAAACATATGCACAGTAAACTTTTAAACTTTAACTCCAAACACCACAACACAAATTTGTACCGGATCAGATTTATTCTAATTACTTCCCGAACAAATATGCAAATGCATTAAGTCCCGAGTCCTGTTCATTACTGTATACAGTGGAGTAAAACAAATACTTTACGTGTTTTATATTATTGTTATTATCATTTATTATATATAATATGTGCAAAGGGACCGCACCCCACAAAAATACAATCAATTAATCGAATGGCGCACTCAGTAGTTATTAAAAACCAAACTCGCTCTTCTGCTATCGTCGCACCTTCTATAGCTCATGGATACACATATCATAACATCCATCGCACTGAGGGCTGAGTGGGCTGCAGCCCAGGGCCCCCACAATTTTATGATATTTAAATTAGGATACGGAAAAAAGATTTTATTGATATTTAATTAAATAATATTGAACTTTTTTTTGGATATTTAAAAATTTTTATTTTACTAACTAATAATGGATGTATTTCCGTTTATTGACAATGAACGGTCTCTAAAAATCTAGATAAGATAGTTTATGCCGTCCGCGATCGGTGTGCACTGTGTAGTGTGTATCTTCGATTGTAATAATATTAGTAAATGTGATTCTAAATATACACACGTGGGTCTGAATGATATGTCAAATTTCGTAAAAAACATGATGGTTAACAAGAATATAGGTAATTCATCGTCAGAATTATGAGATTAGTTTTCGGAAATATAAAATACACATTACAGACTATCTGTCTGTAGATAAATAATCGTTATTTGTTCGTTGCACTTATTGCATGTCAGACGTCAGTTAACAACAGTAGCATGATACACAATAGACAATAGTTACAGCTGATTTAATTTGTTTCTTATATTATAAGTTATATTAACCAGTGAACAGTGTTAAAATTTAAAAATGGAAGAAGATCGATCATCGTCGACAGAGTTTTTCTTAACACAGCCAAACACAACTTCTTCTTCTTCTGAGGTTAATTACTCTATACTCGATTTGATTGTTTTTATAATTATTTATTATTTTATAGTAGTTAATTGTTACTACTACTAAACATAATAATAAATATTATTTAATAAGAAAAAAATATATTTCCTTGTTTATGTACAAGGGGCCCGCACAATATATTCCGCCCAGGGGCCACCACATACCTAAGTTCGCGCCTGTATATATAACTTATTGCATACATTACGTGAGAGATTCTCAGAGAGTGTCGAAAACTTTTGATGCACTTTCGGACTTCGTGCATTTTTATACATATAATATGCATTATGCAGGCGAAACAGACTATTGGTGTATAGATCAGGTTAAGAGTCTCTCAAGAGAGTAGTAAACAGGCAAAGTTTTGAAAACTATGCGAGATAAAAACAATATAAACCATAAAACGTAACGATTTGTTATTACTCTGCAGATCTAAAAATAACTAAAAATATATTACGGTCGGACCTCGCGTGTGTTCGCATATTGTAGTGATGAGGCGCGTTCAAGTCTTTTTAATTTAAAAACTCAACAGGTGGTTTTTTCTGACATTTCTGCTGTGCGTCTAAAATATAATAATACATACATACATGGGGCTTGCACTGAAGACATAAATTGGTTTAACATTGAACTATAACATGTGTACTGCCTATATATATAATGAGCCGTGTATAATATATATATATATAGGCCTAACATAATAGGTATATTATATTATGACTTGTGAAATGAATTAAACTTCCGCGACATACGCGACGTGCTACAATAGATATATGCGTGTTGAAGGTGTGCACGATTATTCTATATTTTATCATACACAAAAACAAAACCTAACAATTAAAAATGATTAAGGCGAAACGCAACAGCACACGGCGATGAGTATTTTCATTTAAACAGTTCTAAATCGAAAACGATATCAGCGCGAAGATACACGTGTATTACGTGGTCGGTTTGGAAAAAAAAGTACAAAATATACAAAATATCATAAACTATGATCAAATAATACGAGTATACGACATAATATTATTAAGCTATTTTATGCAACAAATCTGCAATTAAAATTAAAATATATATGGCAACCAATCTGAAAACCATACACTTCTTGAACATACATCGAATTCATTATATATATTATGATGTATACTTATGTATATTTAATATTTTCCCAACGCTCACTTGTCTTATCATGCACTCTGCAGAATATAATGTTACTTTTGATTGGACGTGCGTGAACACTGTTTGCATTAACGAACCCTGTTTGTTTGTTCTCGTGCGTTTGTAGATTATAAACATAGGACATAATATTTTTCCACTAAAAACAATTTAAAACAGATGTAAAGATAAACAACCAGTATATTGCAGGGTAACTCTTCCATCTAGATCTATTCATACCAAATTATCGTATAATATTGCCCAACTTACCGATTTCGCTACTTTTTATCACACAAATAATATACTAAATAATGAGCAAACAACATTCTTACCAATAATTAAAAGTCTCTATCTGCACAAGGCAACAAATCGTATAAAATAAATCAAAAAAATCAAAAAAAATATGACATCGTCATAAAGTCCAACAACATTGTTGCAATTGAAACACAATTCAATGTCTGGTAAACCGCTCTCCGATAATAACTGGTATACATAGGTACTAAAAATTACTCATAATCTATAGATACAAGAAACGTGTTGGAGTCGGCATTTTGGTAATTTAAATTGCTAATTTATATCCGTGGGCATAATTGCCGTGTCCCGAAAAAATGACGCACTTTCGGTTTTGATTTGACATACACCAGGTAGAAATTCAAATCGCGGGTGATACCCGTAGCACACGATTATCGCTTATCGTGTTCAATAATACATATTCGAGTATTCATAACAATAGTGTCTGTAATGACTTTATGCAACTTTTTTACGACCGATTATTGTAATATTATATTAGCAGACAGTCGTACATCGTAATACACATACAAAAATATACACATTATTATATTGTAATAGGTCCGGTACATATAAGTACGAATAAATGACATATAATATTAACATACATTATTATAACACTATATAGCGTTTTGGACGACGAATACCTATACATATACCAAGGAATAGCGGTTCATTCCGTGCTAATCTAGTCGATCATTTTTATTTTTTATGTAATCAATATTTTATAACCACATATTAGTGTTACATTCATTCATATAGTATCGAAGTAGTTTATTACGCCTATTATTACCTATCGTTGGTGGTTGTTATTGTAATATACCTATGTCGGTAATTACGTAAGCAATTATAATGAATTATAAACGATTTCTTTGGTTCTAACTTATTTAAATTGGCGAATTATTTTGTACAGTTAAAAACCAATAAGATGTTTTATTTTAATTTATGAAAAACGATCGGAAATGTAATACAAATTAAAATGTTTCTTATTATAAGTGGTTCAAACAATCATTTTACTACTATAAAAAAAATTAAAATGTACAAGCATAATATTTTTCAGACATTTTATTTTATAATAACTTTATATTTAACTTTAAGTTGGCCAAAATAAGATGTTTAAACGAAAACATTTTTGAATATAAAAAAAATTATAGTAACCATGGGATATAACATATACTATTATATTTGTCTAGTTTAATACTTCCTTATAACAGTTTAAGAAATATTATTTTCGTACGCTCGTTAATAATTTTGGAAGACAATAATTCAATCTTTCACGTTTTGATAATTATGATGTCACGCCAGTTCTCAGATAGCTCGTGTCGTGGAAATAAAATGGACGTCGAAGATTCAGTACGCATTATTCATATAATACATACATAATAATAAATATATGTATAATATCTAACATTATACATACATAATACTATAAGTATAATATCTTATACTATAAACAAATTTGAAACCTCCTTTCGATTACTGTTCGATCCCTAACAAAGTCTTAACGATAAATATATTACGTTACACAGAAAAAGGATACACGTCAATTAATCGTAAACAATTGACCGCAATTACAATTAACCGTACGACAAGTTATGGTAAAATAACATTTTCAATAATAATTTTTTATTTGAAAAATGTTCTAGATACAATTTTGCACAACTCCTTCAAATTTCTTTGAATACAAAAAAAATTTTTTAAATACACTAAGGTTTACATTTAGTCATATATAATAATGAAGAAACTAAAAATTTAACTTGAAATAAAAATTGCTACACATGAAGAAAATCTTTAATATCCGTCTAATTGTTATAATTGGTATCTTTTTTTTTTTTTATTTTAGCAATATGCATAATAACATTTTATCAAATCTACTTTTGAAATAATAGCTATAATGCTGGTAGCATTTGATTTCGTAATGAAAACTCAGGATCATTTCGATAAGTTGTCTGTAAGCCAATTCTTGAACATGACACCAAACACATAAAAAAAAACTTTAAAATACAGCATACAGCCTTACACCTTGAAATAACCTATAAAGCTTTGTTGTTGAGATCAATTATTGTTCGGTAAATTGTAATTCGATAAATTTAATTACGACCAATTGTTAACGATAAATTGATATTACACCACTATAAATATTACACTGCACTAACCTAAATATGTTTAAAATTATTCTCTGATTAAAATCACAAACGTTCAATCGCCGACATTTGATAATATTATTTAGATTAGTGAACTGACTGCAATGTTTATGGGTTTGAAGATTACCAATGAGGAATCTCAATTGCAAACAGAATCAAGTTGTATAGATGGAAAAAAAGTACGTATTTCAATATTATGCGACGTTTATTATCGAACTTTAAACGGACAATCCCTTAAGGAAAACAGACATACACATACTATTCTATTTTACAAGATCATATTCAATAACACTTAGCTACTATGCTATGACACATGTTATTGTGATTTTATATTATTATATAGATGACATTTGCTGAGTTTGTGGCTGGGCTAAAGAACTCGACCAAGTATAATTTGCCAATCGGGGTTATAAGCGATTTCGTGGAAGCAAACACAAACGCCTTATTTCAAGTTCATATAAATCACTTATAATGTTATGATACACATTTTTAGTCATTGAATTTTGTGTTATATTTAAATAGGTGAAACGCAAAAAGGGTTTGATGAGTTCCCCACAAGAGTCACCGCTCAAAAAACCAAAACTGCAGATTGAATGTCCATCAGTTCCAACGGTTCATATGCTTATAACTAAAACTATGATACTATATTATCATAAACATTTAATTATTATCATTGTATATTAATATAGATTCGGACAAAAAATGATCTTACAATCTCACTCGCCGAGCCTTATACTAGGAACTATAAATCAGCTGCCGCTGTATTGGTTCGTACAACATTGTGCATTGTATGATAAACAATCAATAAATATTGTAACTTAACTTAACTATATAGGTTACTGTCCGAAATGAGGTTGATGTGAATTCGAAAAAATCAACAAAGATAAAAACTGTACGGCTTTTCGTCAGTAATAAGCCTCAAAATAATGTAAGTACCTACTCTTATTAATAAATAATTTATCATATTTTAAAACATTATATACCATAACGTGATATCCCACTGATATCCCTTGAAAGTTGTAAGTAAATAGTCTGTTACTAAAATGGAAAAATATTCATGCTATGGCTATTGTATTTATTACACTGCAGGGTTATTCACCAAGCACCATGCTCGTCCCTTTTTTACTTCAATAATGCAGTTATTCAAAATCTGATTTTTTAATTTTTAAATATACCTTATATTAATATACTTTTTATAAGTCGTTTATGACCATATTTTATAGTTCTTGGAATTGTTTTATTTTTTTTTTTCGTACTCTCCATACAATAATAATATTATACTTACCTACTTGAAATCTCGCATAATATGTACCCACATTTTAATTTACGTATATTATTAAATATAATTTATATTCAATTTAAATTATAATAATTTTTTCATAACTCTGTAACTTGTTAATTTCCATCGTGTTATTTAAGTAAGTATAGTAAAGCAAATATTTTATAATATTATTTTGTAACTTTAATTATTTTGCATTGCAATATTAATATATTTAAACTGCAGTTTACTTTTAACTAATACACATAAAATAATATAAAAAGTTAATAATATTTGAATGACATGAATTAACTTTTGTTTAATAAATTGATTGTTTTTTTCATTGCGGAATCGGCTGACGTACAACATTGAAGTGTAAAGATATTCATTCAACATCAATGAAGTGTAAAGATATTCATTCAACATCAAAACATTTTAGCCGTCCAACCCCCTACGGCAAAAATTAAGCTCATCCGAAATTGGAGACAGAAGAGGTTAAGGATAATTGGATCATATTTTGATCGTTATAATATGTAACATGTAAAATGCAATATGTTACATTCTGTAATATGTAATATGTGATTCTCTTTATCACGTTATTCTAATCATTTGTTATTTGTTAATATATTTCTATGTTTCTTAATAAATTTGAAAAATAAATAAATCTGTTCTTTATAATATTATTGTATATATACCTATATAGTATATACATATATATATATTTGAAGAACCTATTGAAGTTCCCCTAGGTACTAAATATAGGATGAATGTAAGACGTATATATTCGAGATGAATCCTCGATTAAAAACGTTAAGCCATCCCGCCAACAATAGAACTATTTTTTATCTTAAATTTATAATTATAATCTGTGTTAGGTAAGTTTTTGAAAATCTTTTTATGAATTTATTTATGAAGATACACTCAATATATACTTAAGTAAAGCGTGTAAGATAATTTAAATATTACGACATTTAATTTATAATAACATTTCTTAAGTTAATACTAAACTTAAATTCCATTTTTAAATACTAAATAACTGGTGAAATAACTATCAATGCTTATAATTAGTGATGAAAAAAATCAACCGGAACTGGTTCCTAACTTCAAAATGTTTTTAACAAAATAAGAAAAATCGTCAGATGATAATTCGTTAATTGATGTGTGAAAATTCAATGTCGAAAAAAACTTTTTAATTTGACTTTCTACCTTTAGGTAGGTAAAATTAAGATAACCTTGGAATTCATTTTTTAGCAAAACAATATCGTTACACAATAAAAAAATCTTGTTGTACCAGTATATTTTCATTTTTATTTATTTCAACAGACAGAATATTATGAGCTCAATTTATTTTTAGTTACTAAATCTCAATAAGTTATACTGAGATTTTTTTATAGTTAACTGGCAGGGCCAGCCAAGGCCGTAACTGAAAAACAATTTCGTGGGGTCCAACACTTTTTTAATGATAGATACCTACTAAAAATTTACATTTTAAAATAGCTTTGTGTGTGTAAAGTATGGTTAAATAATATTATTAAATTACGACAAAATAACTAAAATTGTTATACTTCATTAAAATACCAAATCTTAACTTAAAACATCTGTAACAAAACTGTGTTTATAATGTATATATAATTTTTTAGTTACATCAGAACTACTAAAACTTGTTTTGAACTTTCAAACCTTATCATTGAAAATTGAAAATTTTATACATTTTAACTAGGAAATAGTTTACGAATTGCGTTGGTATCTAAGGTAAAAATGTCAAAAGTTAAACGATAATTTTATTGCATAGTTGCATGCCTATAAAAAAATCAACTTTTGCCATTTTTGAAGAGTATTATTGAGTGGAAAATGCATTTTTAAGAGCAATTTTGGTTTTTTTAGAACAGTTTTCTATGGTTTTTAGAGAATTTAAATCCGGGCCCTACTTATGTCTACTAATTCATTATAATATAGGTAATACATCAACATATTATTGACATTGAATTATTTGATTTAATTTATTAAAAAATCAATAAGAGCAAAATAATATGGTAGGACGGTAGGTAATGAAAATCGGGAAGATTTAATAACTATTTATAGATACATAATATATTGTTACTGTTAATCGTAACTGGTGGGTATTTATCAATTACCGAAGTCCATCCTTGCATTCGATCTGCAGCAGAACGACTTCGACTTTATATATATATAATATATATATACTGATAAGTGATTACAATAGTAAATAAAATAGTACATAGGTCAATAGGTGTAACCATGAAACATTTACGGGTCGCTGTCACCCATGAGGGCCATAGGTGCGTAATTCGACGCGATTCATACGCCAAAAGGATTACAAAATACTTACCTACAGACTTCTATACGGATGAAATGTCTAAAATGTATTCATAATAATGTAAAAAAGATGTATACGTGAAGAGTTTATTACACATGTATGTCTATATGGGGATATTAAATATTGTACAATAGTATAACAGTATACTTGCGCTACTGTCCTACGGATTATAATTCACAAATTTATGTAGGTCGTGTATAAATAAACAGGGTGTAAACAGAAAGACCTGACAAATGAAATAACTTTTGTTCTAATCAATATTTTTAAAATTTTTTTTTTACATGATATAATATACATAATATATAAGCTCATTGACTCTACACGCATATAGTAACTATAACATCTTTTATTTTTATTTTTCAAACTGAAGATTTTTTTTTTGAAATAGCCAAATGTCAATCTGGTTTTCAGAAAAATTTTGACTGTATTATTTTTATATATTTTTTTAGTCATGTAGCTTATATTTTAAAATTGTTTGAAATTTCATTATTTTATAAAAGTAAAATTAATCCAGTCGTAAAAAACCATTTTAAATTTAAAAAGTATAAAATTCTTTAGAAAAAAATTTTTAAGTTATTATTTTTCGAATTGATAAGACTTTTAAGTGGACAATTAAAAAGTCATAAAAAATAAACCAATTGACTTTTACAGTCAAAAGTTTTCTAAAAAATAGATTTACAAAATGGCTATTTTGGGAATTCCTAAAAATATTTATATCAGTTTTCAATTTTTTTATTTTGAGTATTAAAAAATAGAAACAAAAAAGGACATACTATTATACGTGTATTGAAGCAAGCGGCTGTAAATAATAAATGCAAATGATTAGAACAATTATTATTCAATTTGTCTGGTCTTCCTGCAACACGCTGTATATTTATATAGTACTTTATCGTCTACGAGCTTTAAACTATACTATATATTTTCCTTTACGTATTTATATGACTATAAATTATAATAGGTACAAGCGTATTGCAGCATTCTTATACATATTAAAATAAGTCTTAATAACAGATTAATTATGTGCATTCTGCTCAGGCCTTGAGTGAGATTCGACCACTACTACTTACTATTGTAATAAGGTAATTTTCATGATTATTACCATATTATCCATGTCCAGTACATCGTATATTGAAACCCAACACCCGCACCTTAAAATATTGGATGTAATTTGCTATATTAATTGACATAATAACAATATGTACAAACTACAAAGTATGTGCGTATCAATTAATAAGGATGTATTATTGAGAAACACATTATTGCGTGAGGTTTATTTTCACATATCTTGCTAATATGCATATTGCATATAGAACCGTAACTAGTAAGTATATAGAAACATTCTAAAGCAGCAGCTCTCAAGCTTTTTATAAATTCTAGTGCCACATTTTGAAATTTCTCGCGTGCCTACCACTTGATCTAAAAACTTTTACCTTTATGGTTATATGTTATTTTACATGTGTGAATCCTTAAACTAAGAATTTAGAAACTGCATAATTATGAAAATGTACAATTTGTACGATACCTTTTGAACGATCAAGGACGTCAATGTCGGGCTTTATGTTGGTGACATATGTCTTAAATCATTTCATATGTTCAAATTATTCAGCTGTACCTATTCAATGAATATTATTATTAATAAATAACAATACAAAATTAATAAAATAGTATTCATTTTTTGTTAAGTAACTAGGTATCTATAATATTATAATAAGTAAATAATTCATAAGCATTACAAGAAAATGTATTTTTTTCTCGGATATATATTGACACAGAATAAGGAATTATAAACTGTAAAGCTTGTGTGGATAATCCCGATATTTTAAGAGGATGTCAGAGCAATATTTGTTTTATAAGAGGATAATATATTTAAGACTATGAGTCTATGACATATAACATCGATTTCATACTTTATTATAATTTGACATTGTATTCGACTTTCAAAATAAAAATAAAAATTTTAAAATTGTAATCTATCGTTTTTGTAGTGGGTGGTTCAACTAAGATTATCTACTCAAAAACATAAAGTTGTTGCGCGTGGGCCAGAGAGAGAAAACCAACAGTAGCCTGACATCTCCTCAATAATAATTTCAATTTTTTTTTATATAGCGATATTTCCTTCGAGTACCAGTTACCAACTGTGGTACGAGTACCGCGCAGGTTGAGAAACATTTTTTAATGCATACCTATATTGTTGTAGAACCAATGATTTTAGTACCACAAATGCTTTTAGCATATTGTATAGAATACTTATAGTTATCATACCTGTTATAAAACATTTTATATATTTCTAGCATGGTTTATAAAAACACATACTCGTTGTGTAATAATAATTAGCAGTTTGCAGAGTAAATGAGTACTCACTGGTTTCTAGTGGTTGGATAAAGGCAAATATTACAAACATTAATTACTTACTAAACTATCTAACTCATAAAATATTAATAAAATTACTGTCCCCAACTAAAATAAATTAGATTCAATCAAAATCTAAATAAATATTTAAAATAATATTAAGATTACAAATTAAGGATAATACGTTCATGGACACTTAATTTTTAGTATAATTAATTTACCCTCCTCAAAAAATCACTCGAATTAATGAAAATACGACAACAAATTATATAAAAATAGAATCTTATATTTATCTTTGCCCAAACATATGAGTAAGCATAACAGGTCAGTTACATTTCTAGTTTCATTTAACGCTATTGAAAATACTACTGCATGAGCAGTAATGCTTGATTTCATGGTTCTGTAAATTACTACTACAGCAGTAGTGACAAATAAATTACCCCAAATTTAAAATTACTGCTATAGCAGTAACTATAACCGTGATCGTTGTTAAAGATAGGCCTCGGAATCGTGGCCATTGAGAAATATATATTTTTTACAACAAACACCTACAAAAATTTAATGTGATTTTCTGTTGAAACTATTTTTTTGTCATGGGTTAGTATAACTTGTGAGGAATGTATTAAATTTTTCAACTCTTTGACTATGCGGAAATATCAACATAATAATATAAAGTAGAAAAACTACATAAAATTGAAAATGTCATACGTCTAAAATAACTCAAAAAGCATAAAAAATGTAGTGAAAATTTCCAGTAGGTATTTACCGTTATTTGTTTTTGAGTTAACTTCACTAAAAAAACAATATCGATCTTGTCAAAAACTGGTATTGATTAAAAATTGCTGTTTTTCATATTTTTTTTTCTAGATTATTATTAAGAAAATTACTGAACATTTTCAATTTTTATCCCTCAAAAGTACAAACTCTGAATCCAAAATGATATTACTAACTATGTTGTGATGGGAAACACGATTATGAATTATGATAAATAATTACAAAAGTGATCTTATTAGTAGGTGTTATATTTTCATTCGCTACGTCAAGTTCAATATTATGATACGCACCGCAATTACATTTACCTAAACGAAATAGACAATAATCTTGAAAGGGGGCTAAGCTTCCCCTAGATACGCATATGATTCTTTTACTCGAGTACCAATAATTACAATAATACTGGTATAGTAGTATTATAATATACCAGAATATAGATACCTACTCCCGGGGGTTCCGCGTACACCTCAGCGCACGGCTGGGCCATCAACCGAGTGTCGCTGATCTCCCGGACATCATCTGCGGACCAGCGTTCGAGATGCTCCCGGCGGATCCCGAAGAAAAATCGGTGCTGCTGAGNCAGTTTTATTCTAGCTTGTAATCCAGAATAACTACCCGACATGTTACTCGCATTGTCATATGACTGCCCTCTTAAATAGTTCAGATTCAAATTGTACTTATTCAGAATTGTTATCACTGCTTCAGCCATATCTTCTGATTTATGTCCAACATTATTCATAAAACATAAAAAACGCTCAAATACATTACCACTCTCATCAACAAATCGTACAACTAAAGAAAGTTGATCAGTGTGGGTAATATCTGGTGTAGAATCAACACTAATTGAAAAATATCGTGAAGTATTGACATCTTGAATAATAGTATTTTCTACTTTTTTAGACATTAATAAAATAAACTGCTCATAAATATAATATGATAAATATGAAGTATGACCTTTACCGGGGTTACCGTTTTTGGAAATATGATTTGATATAAAAGGGTCAAATTCAGCTAATAACTCAAGTGCCATCATAAAGTTTCCATTATGTGGACATCCAATTTTTGAAGTATGTCCTCTGAATGCTAGACCTCTTGATGCCAATGTTTTAACAATTGCCACAACTCTTTTTAAAACGTTGATCCAGTATATACTTTCATTTTCAATTTGTTGTATTACTTGTTGATCAATTCTTTGATGTGTTTGTCCCCGGTTTTTCATTGCTAGAATATTTGAACGATGTTTTAAAGAATTTTTATGTTGTGATATGAGCTCTTCAGCTCTTTTCCAGTTTGAAAATCCTTTTGAAGCAAATGAAGGTGAATGTATGTTGCCAAACAACAAGCATGGGATACAGTAAATTACACCCTTACTTTCTGAATATGCAATGAAATTACGTTTAATTGAATCACCATTAGTTAGTCTTGTATTCCAATAATTTTTATTGCAAAACCTTAAAATTAAATATAAAATAAGGTTGAGTTATTAAAATTTATTATAATATCATTAGTTACAAAAACTTAAATTTGTACCTATAGTAGGTTTTAGTCGTTTTTTTGTAAAGTTTTGTATATGCTCGTTTAGACTTGGTAAAATTTAAATCATTTAAATCTTGAGAAAATCCGTTAATACAAATATATTCTATAGTGAACTCGTTTATTTTCCATAAAGCAGGATCACATCTATAAAAAATAACAACTATTATATTGTAATTGATTAAATTTTAATCTATAAATACTAAAATTAAGTGACTGGTATGTAAAAGCATTACAAAGACAACAAGCACTGAACATGGTTATTTTAAAACAAAATTAATAATTATGTCATTTTTATTTAATCACTTAATTCCTTTATAACTATTTTATTACATCTTCCAAATTTGTACACATAAATATTAGAATAGTGTTTATTTATATTAAAATTATTAAAATAATTTAGGTATCTAGCAAGTAATTATTAAAAAATTAACATAAAATAACTTACCCAGGATTATCATTAGGCTCAAACAAAACATCAGCAGTTTCATTATTCTTAGATGACAGTATATCAGCATTCATCTCAGAAATACTATCTATTAAATAATAAAATACAAATATTTAATTTCAAATATAAAATAGTTACATTTTTAATTTACTTTCTGTCTCAATATAACCACTACTTTTCATAGGTTTGTGCTGTTCAGAACTGTTTACATTTNTAAGTTATTATTTTTCGAATTGATAAGACTTTTAAGTGGACAATTAAAAAGTCATAAAAAATAAACCAATTGACTTTTACAGTCAAAAGTTTTCTAAAAAATAGATTTACAAAATGGCTATTTTGGGAATTCCTAAAAATATTTATATCAGTTTTCAATTTTTTTATTTTGAGTATTAAAAAATAGAAACAAAAAAGGACATACTATTATACGTGTATTGAAGCAAGCGGCTGTAAATAATAAATGCAAATGATTAGAACAATTATTATTCAATTTGTCTGGTCTTCCTGCAACACGCTGTATATTTATATAGTACTTTATCGTCTACGAGCTTTAAACTATACTATATATTTTCCTTTACGTATTTATATGACTATAAATTATAATAGGTACAAGCGTATTGCAGCATTCTTATACATATTAAAATAAGTCTTAATAACAGATTAATTATGTGCATTCTGCTCAGGCCTTGAGTGAGATTCGACCACTACTACTTACTATTGTAATAAGGTAATTTTCATGATTATTACCATATTATCCATGTCCAGTACATCGTATATTGAAACCCAACACCCGCACCTTAAAATATTGGATGTAATTTGCTATATTAATTGACATAATAACAATATGTACAAACTACAAAGTATGTGCGTATCAATTAATAAGGATGTATTATTGAGAAACACATTATTGCGTGAGGTTTATTTTCACATATCTTGCTAATATGCATATTGCATATAGAACCGTAACTAGTAAGTATATAGAAACATTCTAAAGCAGCAGCTCTCAAGCTTTTTATAAATTCTAGTGCCACATTTTGAAATTTCTCGCGTGCCTACCACTTGATCTAAAAACTTTTACCTATATGGTTATATGTTATTTTACATGTGTGAATCCTTAAACTAAGAATTTAGAAACTGCATAATTATGAAAATGTACAATTTGTACGATACCTTTTGAACGATCAAGGACGTCAATGTCGGGCTTTATGTTGGTGACATATGTCTTAAATCATTTCATATGTTCAAATTATTCAGCTGTACCTATTCAATGAATATTATTATTAATAAATAACAATACAAAATTAATAAAATAGTATTCATTTTTTGTTAAGTAACTAGGTATCTATAATATTATAATAAGTAAATAATTCATAAGCATTACAAGAAAATGTATTTTTTTCTCGGATATATATTGACACAGAATAAGGAATTATAAACTGTAAAGCTTGTGTGGATAATCCCGATATTTTAAGAGGATGTCAGAGCAATATTTGTTTTATAAGAGGATAATATATTTAAGACTATGAGTCTATGACATATAACATCGATTTCATACTTTATTATAATTTGACATTGTATTCGACTTTCAAAATAAAAATAAAAATTTTAAAATTGTAATCTATCGTTTTTGTAGTGGGTGGTTCAACTAAGATTATCTACTCAAAAACATAAAGTTGTTGCGCGTGGGCCAGAGAGAGAAAACCAACAGTAGCCTGACATCTCCTCAATAATAATTTCAATTTTTTTTTATATAGCGATATTTCCTTCGAGTACCAGTTACCAACTGTGGTACGAGTACCGCGCAGGTTGAGAAACATTTTTTAATGCATACCTATATTGTTGTAGAACCAATGATTTTAGTACCACAAATGCTTTTAGCATATTGTATAGAATACTTATAGTTATCATACCTGTTATAAAACATTTTATATATTTCTAGCATGGTTTATAAAAACACATACTCGTTGTGTAATAATAATTAGCAGTTTGCAGAGTAAATGAGTACTCACTGGTTTCTAGTGGTTGGATAAAGGCAAATATTACAAACATTAATTACTTACTAAACTATCTAACTCATAAAATATTAATAAAATTACTGTCCCCAACTAAAATAAATTAGATTCAATCAAAATCTAAATAAATATTTAAAATAATATTAAGATTACAAATTAAGGATAATTATCATTTATTTATTAATGTTTTTATTAATACGTTCATGGACACTTAATTTTTAGTATAATTAATTTACCCTCCTCAAAAAATCACTCGAATTAATGAAAATACGACAACAAATTATATAAAAATAGAATCTTATATTTATCTTTGCCCAAACATATGAGTAAGCATAACAGGTCAGTTACATTTCTAGTTTCATTTAACGCTATTGAAAATACTACTGCATGAGCAGTAATGCTTGATTTCATGGTTCTGTAAATTACTACTACAGCAGTAGTGACAAATAAATTACCCCAAATTTAAAATTACTGCTATAGCAGTAACTATAACCGTGATCGTTGTTAAAGATAGGCCTCGGAATCGTGGCCATTGAGAAATATATATTTTTTACAACAAACACCTACAAAAATTTAATGTGATTTTCTGTTGAAACTATTTTTTTGTCATGGGTTAGTATAACTTGTGAGGAATGTATTAAATTTTTCAACTCTTTGACTATGCGGAAATATCAACATAATAATATAAAGTAGAAAAACTACATAAAATTGAAAATGTCATACGTCTAAAATAACTCAAAAAGCATAAAAAATGTAGTGAAAATTTCCAGTAGGTATTTACCGTTATTTGTTTTTGAGTTAACTTCACTAAAAAAACAATATCGATCTTGTCAAAAACTGGTATTGATTAAAAATTGCTGTTTTTCATATTTTTTTTTCTAGATTATTATTAAGAAAATTACTGAACATTTTCAATTTTTATCCCTCAAAAGTACAAACTCTGAATCCAAAATGATATTACTAACTATGTTGTGATGGGAAACACGATTATGAATTATGATAAATAATTACAAAAGTGATCTTATTAGTAGGTGTTATATTTTCATTCGCTACGTCAAGTTCAATATTATGATACGCACCGCAATTACATTTACCTAAACGAAATAGACAATAATCTTGAAAGGGGGCTAAGCTTCCCCTAGATACGCATATGATTCTTTTACTCGAGTACCAATAATTACAATAATACTGGTATAGTAGTATTATAATATACCAGAATATAGATACCTACTCCCGGGGGTTCCGCGTACACCTCAGCGCACGGCTGGGCCATCAACCGAGTGTCGCTGATCTCCCGGACATCATCTGCGGACCAGCGTTCGAGATGCTCCCGGCGGATCCCGAAGAAAAATCGGTGCTGCTGAGAGAGGCCGAGGAGGTATTCAGGTTATTCTACAGAATGGTGGAGGATATCCTGTCGGCCAAGGAGGAGGAAGAAAGAGCTCGGCAGGCCGCAGAAGAGCACAATGTATAACTAATGTTGTTTAATATTGTTAATGTAATAGTTAGTGGGTGCGAGATTAGCCCACCACTTCTAATTCTTTCGTGTAATTGATAATTGATCAATAAACGATGGGGGCCGGAGGAGAAGTATTGGCAACATGGTTCCTCCTCCGGTTCTCGATTTTAAGCATAAAAAAAAAAATAGGTATCTACTCCCGTAAACACTTATAATTTAAAAAACAAACTAATAGCTTAAAATGATTGACCTATTTAAATATTTTTATGAATAATTAGGCCTTAAAATTATTTATAAATTGTTTATTTACCTGTGACCAAAGTGATCAATTCATCATGATTCTGCACCAATGGCTGCTTCAGAAGATATTGGGCGCGATGACCTATATCCAATTTTTGCGTCAGTGTCGCGTTTGACCTCTGATCGCATAGCGTTGTTTTTTCATCAAGAAGTCCTCGTTGAGCAACACCGCTGTTTTATAGATAATATATAAACCTGCAGTAATATAAGCACACACACACACAGAGGTAGGTATACGAACACGAGTATAGGGACTTGTGAGAAGGTCAACACTTGGCCACAGATGACGGACGTGTACATTTTTTTTTTACAATACATTCAATATTATAAATATATACATATGCCTATCTATAAGTCACCAATATCATATTATATACGTAAGTATGTGCACGTATTGTAGTCGGGTGATTGACTATAATATTATAGAAAATATTTAAAAATTCCTGCAAAATCAGATTTCGTAAAACTGCATTATTGAAGTAAGAGGGGACGAGGATCACTTATGTTCTTGTACGAGTAGGTAAGCGTAGTGTTGTGTAAGATAATGTCAAAAATTTTCACACGACCCATTGTTAATTGTAGGTCTATCAGGTATGTATTACTTTAGAGTTGAATACAACTATACATACTGTACAATCACTGAATCACATGCAAGATACTACCACTCTCTCTATTTATATATACACGTGGACATGGGTAATGATGCGTAGGTATAATGTCAATGTCAGTGTTACAATAATTATTATATATCCCATACATACCTCGGTACTTAATTATAATTTCGACCAAAAATTATATAACCATCAATATACAACAATCGACAAAGTTATTTGTGGTTGGGGGATGGGAATAGATCGTCCAAGAGCATTTTTTTATGTTGTAATAAAATGTACCTGCCGTAGTATACTTAGATGTACCAACAGATATCCATGATATGGATAGGGTGATCACAACTCAAAAGTGCTTAAGTGCCCCTTATAATATCTTTTTATTTTAATATTCAAACCAAAATATTAAGTATAATATATGTCCCCCGAACGGGCCAGAAGGCTTAACAACAATTTGAAGGACTTTGCAATTTACCTTGCATTGATAATTTATAAAAGTCAACTAAGCTAAGAAAACGACCCTTACTTTTTCGTCGGAAAATCTGGTGTCGGGGAACTGCGATGAGCACCAACCCTCCTATACAATTGTTTGTCCGTTCGTCATAAAGCTGGGATATTTCATACGTCGAAATTTAGAGAGTATACCTATCAATAGCAACTGTAAACGTAAACCAAATTCTTTTTAAGATATTAAGAGAGATAATAAGGAATAACCATAGATCTTTAGTTGTAATTGTTAAGCTGTAATAATTTTATATTGGTAGCTTAAATAAAAAAAAAACCACAGATTAGTCCACCGTTAAATTACACCTAACGCATATATTATAGGCATGTGCAATTTGGTGGTAGCTAGAGGGTGTTTACTGATCAGAACTACCAATAAATAATAAAATATTATGGTACAAGAGTGTATTATTTGCAGTTTGTATCTATTTATCTTATTAAACTGTGGAAAACATTTTTTCCCTATCAGTTAAGGAGTAAACAGTTACTTAGCCACTTTGATGAGCTAATTTAGGTACAATCATAATATAGAAGTCTACAACTATGGCACTATGTCACGATTATATTTTCAATTATTAATATTCTTTTTAAGGGGGCCCAGCGGCCAGCACCCCCTTAAACCGTATTATTATGCGCGTAGAACTTCTAAGTAGATACCTACGTCTGTAGTCTATAATAATAATAATAATAATAATAATAATACCTCTGCGTGCACTGACCTTTGGAATAGCAACACAATAGTGGCAAATAGCATTGCAGTCCATTAATTGATCTACAGTCTCCCCAATTAAAATTTTCAAAAACAACAAAATTCAAACTCACGAAGGTTCAAATATACCGTGGTCTTTACCACCTTCTCCGCCTTCTCGGACAACATCACATTTTTCAAAAAGTCGAAACTATTTTTACCAACAAACCACTTCGCTGCCTTTATCTCGGATGAACCAGATCCAATTAGTGCAACGGTCACAACAAGTCTAGGTACAACCACTACAAAAAAACATGCAAATGCAAGAAGTCCCGAACCCAAATTATAACTTATAAGTTTAACTAATATTTATCAAACTGCCACTGGTGTCACCATATCTACCTTTGTTATTTCTACTTATCTTTCTTTATAATATTTATTATTTACTAACATTGTTTAACACTTTTTTTTTTTACATCTTTAACTGTAAAAGTGCCTTCACTGGAAGGTATCTTTAATCCGTCCTTCACGCCATAGTTATCAATTCATCAATTTCGCTTATTGTTCAAAATGTATGTAACAGATTGTGGAAATATAAATTAAGTAATAAAAAAAAAAATGTACTGGAAAGTCAAATTCAATTTTTTTGGATTCACTCAATTTTTCATGGAATAATTGTTTTATTTTGATGTAGTTAAAAAAATGCATAACCTTAGATACTTAAAATTTAAACAAAATGTTTGTTTCATCATATTTTCTTATACTTGAAAATATTTTCAAAATATTTTGATTCATTTTGATCTGTTTACTGATATTTTCGGTTTTAATTTTTTTTAGCTTTTTTTCTGTAAATGTCAATAAAAATGTATTTGTAGAGTCAAACAGCTTGAAAAGGTTTCTGATATCCAATAGTAGTTGGAAAATATTAAAAATACATAGGCACAGTTTTTTTTTGTAGAGTTCAAATTTTGTCAAAATTTAAAATTATCAGTTTTTATGGTTGTTTATGTTTGAATTTGGACGAAATCACAAATTAAATAACCAAGAATATATTCTAAGTTATTTTGTATTGTAGCACATATTTTTGTTTAAAAATATTATTCGTGGCTACTTGAAACTCCTTAAGTATATTATTATATACAAATATGATAGTATATGCAAATAACATAAATTCAATCTAATTATCTACCGAGTACCGGTACATTCTACACGGTACACGAATATCGTAGACACTAGCGGAGACCATATTACTATATTTTATATTCTAGAGTTGTTCGGTACGTATCGTAATCAATGTATCAATAAAGATAAGAAAGAGGCTCTATTCGGCGATCACATTGCCAGGCTTCAATTTTTATTTTAGTATATACGTAACCGGCGTAACGAGCGCATTCGGCCGTCTTTTTCTTCTAATGTGCACAATATTGTTACAAAATAAATTAAAGTTCTCAAGCGTAAAATCGTTTTGTGATTCAAAGTACTTGTTTTCACACTGCGTAACA